>NC_056733.1:167682358-167704858 GCF_019279795.1 Protopterus annectens
AATATAAAAGCTAACTTGGTGGGGGGCTATGCCCCCCACACCCTCCCTAACTATATATGCTAAGTCCAGAATCGCACTACAGTGGGGAAAAGGGCATAGACATTTTATTTGCCCAACAGTACTTGCATTCAGTGAAATGTGATATATATATATATATATATATATATATATATATATATATATATATATATATATAAAGTAACTACTAATATTCATTAAGTATCACTACATCTACACCCATAAAAATAAAATGAGTGGTAGCATGATCCAATATATGCTTAAAAAGTGCACTTCATGTCCTTTTACAGTTAATATCACTTAAATGTATGGCAATTCTGTGTTTAAAGGGTCTCAAAGTCTGCCCCACATTGGCATATTGCTATATATACCAACGATTCAGTATTGCATGTGATCAAATGTTTAATATCAAACACTTCTGATGTATTCATTGATGCAAATGATTTGGTTTTAGAGGCCACCTTACAATACAGACAATTTGCACATTGAGTACAACCCTGTGGCCAATCAACATATGGGTGGCTGTATTCCACACCCCCTATACAGATAGGCTAAATGCCCTGTCCCTCTACTCAGTTTCATACAGACTGCTCTGAGGTAACCTGTGTCTGGCATACAAGACCATCGCAGACTCAGCCTTGATGGAGTTGATGCATATCCATAAGTCAAACTCCAATCGGGCAACCCATACACAAGGTCTTAACCTGGTCTGTGACATTACTAGAATTTACTGGAAGGATAGATTTGGGTCCCAATGACTCCCCCATCTGTGGAATTGACTTCCTCTCCATGTCAAGCAGAGTACCTCACAAACCCTCTTTAAGAGGAACCTGGACGACTGGATGGGAAACAGAAAATATACCCTTGGGATCTCACTTGTGTCCCTGCTGGACAGGGAAAACAGGTGCTGACTCTGTGAGAACATGGGTGAAATTTTTGGCTAGACTTATAAGGGCTTCCAGGCTAATAGGCTAGTATCATCCTATGAACCTGCTAAACATATATACAAACTCAAGACTACAAAATCCTTGCAGAAGGGCCATATTCCATTTCCCCGAGGATTATTCTTTATCACACAGCTGTTGACCAATTGCTTGGACACTATATATATATATATATATATATATATTTATATACATATGTATACAGATATATATATATATATATATATATATATATATATATATATATATATATATATATATATATATATGGGTTACCTTCAGTTTACCGAACACATCCACTTCCCCAACACACAGTTCACTGAAACTTCAGATCACCGACAGTCACAAAGCTGATGTTTCCCACGAGGTAAGTAAACACTTGGCCATCCCAATGGAAGGAACTACCCAAAGAAAACTAAACCCACTGATGTGGGGGGCCCACACCCCCCTTACTAAATATACCAACTCAGAGAACGCACTACCATGGGGGTAAGGGGCAAAGTTCAAGTAGATGGCCAAACAGTTACTTACCGTGAGGGAAACATCAGCTTTCCAGATGTTGGTGATCTGAAGTGTCGGTGAACTGTGTGTCGGGGAAGTGGACATTCGGTAAACTGAAGGTAACCCATATATATATATATATATATATATATATATATATATATATATATATATATATATACACATATACATATACATATATGTGCTTTTGTATATTTATAGCTCTCACATCCCTTTCTCTATATATAGGTTCATAGGTTCATAGGTATGTACTAGGCTATTGGCCCTAGGGCCTATATAAGCCTAGCCAAAAAGGTACCCTGGCTTTCGCCACCCAAGAAAATTATTTTCCTGTGTCCCTGTCAAGCAGAGCCACAGAGGTGATCCCTGGGGTGAATTTCCTATTTCCCATCCAATCATCAAGATTTTTCTTGAAGAGTGCTAATGAGGAGTTTTGTTTGATATAGATAGGTAGTTTGTTCCAGAGTATGGGAAGTCTCTGGGACAGGAATCTATCCCTCCAGCATGTTCTGTTTACTGTGGTGACAAGGTTTATGTCCCTAGAGCCTGTAGCTCAGAGGGATTGGGATTTCTTTAAGTGGAGCATGTCCAGCAGCTCTGGGTTTGACATAGCTTTGTATGTTAGGCAGAGATCACCTCTGAGTAGGCGATATGCGACGGAGTAAAGCTGCAGTTTTTTTAGATGGTCTGTGTAGGTCATCTGTTTGAGGCCGGTAATCCTCTTTTTGAAGTATTTCTGCAGTTTTTCCAGTTGTTGTAGATGTCTTATGAGGTACATACCAAAAGGGGTGTTGTATTCTATTATGGGTCTAATGAGGGATGAGCAGAGGGGAACAATGACCTCTTGTTTCCTGGATGAGAAACCTTTTGTGATGAGGAGTGCCACGTAGAAGGATTTCCTGACCACTGTGGCAATGTGATTATCAAGGGCGGCCACGGTGGTGCAGCAGTTAGTGTTGTCGCCTCACAGCAAGAGGTTCCCTGGTTCAATCCTCGGCTAGGGTGCCTTCTGTGCAGAGTCTGCATGTCCTCCCTGTGGTCACGTGGGTTTCCTCCAGGGACTTTGGTTTCCTCCCACATCCCAAAGACATGCTGTAGGTGGATTGGACACTCTAAGTTGGCCCTAGGTGTGTGTGTGCCTTCTGTGGAAGGTTGGGCGCTGGGCTGGCAACTCGACACTGTAAAACTCCACTGCCAATCATGAGCAGACATGTGATCCGCTGTGGCGACCCCTAACCGGGAAAAGCAAGAAGAAGTGGCGATGTGATTATCAAAGGAGAGACTACTGTTCACCTGTGTCCCAAGGTCTCTTATCACACTTTCGGTGTTAAGTAGACTACTACCTATGGGGTAGCTCATGGGTACAGAGTTTTTACCAAAGGGGATGACAATGCACTTTTTGGCATTGAGCT
Source organism: Protopterus annectens (assembly GCF_019279795.1). NCBI lineage: Eukaryota > Metazoa > Chordata > Ceratodontiformes > Protopteridae > Protopterus > Protopterus annectens. The sequence continues at coordinate 167,685,255 of NC_056733.1, forward strand.
TGAGGCCATGGCTTTGACACCAGGCATCTGTCTCAGTGAGGCCCTTTTGTAGGATGTCCACATCGTTAGGAGTTTTGATTATGGCTCCCAGTCTGAAGTCCTCTGTAAACTTCGTTAGCCAAAGACCTTCTGTGTTAGCCTGTACTTCAGAAAAGTAAATACCAAACAGGGGAGGACCCTGTGGCACTTGACTTGTCACTGGTCTGAAGTAGGATTTGGAGTCTGCTACTTTCACAGTGTGGGTTCTGTCAGTGAGCCAGTTGGCAACCCATTTTGTCACATAGGGATTTATACCTAGTTTAGTGAGTTTATCTATAATTCCAGAGTGGGGGATGGTGTCAAAGCCTTGGCGAGATCTAGATAGGCTGTGTGAACCACCTTACCTTTGTCTACAACTTTGGTGACTGCTTCAAAGAAGTCTATCATGTTTAGGAGACATGATCTGTCTTTTACAAACCTGAACTGGGTGGGGTCCAGTGTTTGGAGATTACTAGTGTCTTTGTTTATAAGTTCCATGATGATACATTCCATGGCCTTGCAGACCAGGCTCATCAGGCTAATGAGGCGGTAGTTACCGGGGTCCGTGGTGGCTCCCCCTTTGTGGAGTGAGATAACTGTCATTGTGCGCCATTCAGTGGGCACAAAGCCTGAGATAAGGCTATGACTGAACATGGTGCTTAGGTGGAATGCCAGTTCATTCTGTAGTTCATGTAGAATGCAGCCTGAGATGTTGTCAGGTCCCATGGATGCTGTATTCTTGGCTTTGGAGAGTGTGGTTTTTACCTGTGCAGTCGTGATTACAGGAACTTTGCATTCTTCTAGTATAGAGATGGGCCCTTTAGGGGGTGAGAGGGGGGGTAAAGTTAGCACTGAATCTATCTGCCAGGATGTTGGCAATATCAGTTGGTTCTGTATATTTAGTGCCATTGTGCTGTAACTCAGAGCAGATCTGAGTGTTGCCATTGAGATTCTTGACATAGCTATAGAATGCTTTGTGGTTGTCTTTAGAATCAGTGGCAATTTTGTTTTCGTAGCTAGCTTTGGAGGATTTTATGAAGGATCTCAGCTTCTTACTGAGGCTGACCAGGGAGTTCCTCCAATCATGGGATTTTACTCTTTTTTGCAACAGTTTCTTTCTTCTGTTGTAGAGTTTGTTTATGGCAGGGCACCACCAAATTGGGTTCCTTTTTTTGGAGGATAGCATCTTGGTTCTGTCAGGAATAGCATGATCCATGCACGTGCATAAGTGCTTATAAAGTGCATTTGTGTAGGCTTCAGCAGTCGTACCTCTATTGTCCATCTGCATGGGTGTTGTGAAGTTTGCCATTTTTGTCTTAAGAAGCGTGAAGTTGGCTTTGGAGAAATTTTTATGGTTGTTTCCATAATGGGGGGTGGGGGCAGGATGTGGATGTCTTGGGTGATTAGCTTGTGGTCGGATCTGACCAATGAGGAATTGACCTTTGGTGTGGAACACCGGTCGTCCATGTTGGTAATGACCAGGTCTAGGATACTGCTGCCCCTGGTGGGGGTGTGGATAAGTTGATCCAAGGCATTGGAATTTATGAATTACAGAAAAAGTTGAGCAAAAGAGTTGGTAAATGAGTAGTTTTCCCACTTAAGGGCTGGGTAGTTGAAATCTCCCATTATTAGGGTGTTGGGTTGTACCCAAATATTTTCCAGTGTATCAAGAAATGAGAGAAGGGGATCCTGGGGCATGTTGGGGGATCTATAGCAAGTTACAATTTGGATTGCGGTCTTGCCCAAAGTTAGTTGCACTTGGATAATTCCAGGTGCATTATGCTGAGCAACTAGCCTGGAGGTGTGGATATATTTAATGAATATGGACATGCCTCCACCTTTAGTGTTTCCGTCCAGGTTAGGTGGCCGGGTAGTTGAAATCTCCCATTATTAGAGTGTTGGGTTGTACCCAAATATTTTCCAGTGTATCAAGAAATGAGGGAAGGGGATCCTGGGGCATGGTGGGGGATCTATAGCAAGTTACAATTTGGATTGCGGTCTTGCCCAAAGTTAGTTGCACTTGGATAATTCCAGATGCATTATGCTGAGCAACTAGCCTGGAGGTGTGGATATATTTAATGAATATGGACATGCCTCCACCTTTAGTGTTTCCATCCAGGTTAGGTGGCCAAAAGGTGTGGTATGAATTATAGCCTGGTAATGCAGGGGTGCTCTCTGGAGCCTTGAACCAGGTCTCTGTCATTGCACAGATGTCTTTGTTCTCCATTTTAAGGAGTGCCTCGAGTGAATGCATTTTGAGGTTTAGACTTCTAGCATTGAGTAGCATTACCCTCATATTTTACTTGCTTGTACCTGTTACGGTGGTGAATTTGTCATTTGAACCTTGCCATAGGGGTGGCAAGAGCCTTAGCCAGTATCCAGAATCCCAAGGGCGACAGGTGCAGGCCTTCTCTGGCAAAGCATCGTGGTCTGTCGATCACATCATCCCAGGCAGACAGATACTGGATCCCCTTAGAATGACACCAGAAGCTTAGCCAATTGTTGAAGTCAATCATTTTGTCCTTGTACTTAGGTATCATTCTGGATGATGGCAGGATACTACTCATGGCTAGGGTCATACCTGCCTGGGCTACAAGATCGGAGAGTTCCTTCATGTCTCTTTTCATGTAGTCCAGGGAGGTACATCTCAGGTCATTAACACCAACATGAACAATGACAGAGTCATATTTGTACTTGTTGTGGAGTGACCTGAGTGTGTGCATTATGTGGCAGATCCTGGCACCCGACAGGCAGCTGACAGTAACTTTCTCCTTGTTTAGCCTGGTAAGTGGAACATCAGTGTGCCTGACTATAGAGTCACCTATGACTAGAGTGTTGGGTACATTGTTATGCCTTATGGGCTGTGGTTGAGTGGCACACTGAGTTTGTGGGCTATGTGTCATTTGGGTTGTGTTGGGGGGTGGAGGTTACTTGCATTTCTGCTTTGGCAGTCACTGTTGCTTGAGCAGATTTTTATTGAAAACCTCCGCAAATGTAGGTGTGTGTTTTATGTTGCTATGTGTGTGTTTTGGTGGTGTAGGTTTTGAGGGACTATGTGATGAGTGTGATGTGGTGCAAGTGTTTACCATCTCCTCTTGACTACCTAGTCCAATCTTGGGTGAAGAGAGCTTTGCTTCCAGTTTGGCTATATACGTGTATCTCTCATAGGTTGTAGTGTTGAATGGTAGGAGGAGAGGGTTGTCTGTGTACATGAGGCAATTTCTGCATTGCCCCAATATGCCCAGATTCATCAGGTAGACAGGAGAAAACACTGGGAGTTGACCCTTAGACATGCCTGGATAGGTGCTTATTTATTAAGTACTAAAAACTTTTTTCCTCTAGACAAGTGAGGAAAGCTGAGTGCTATAGTAATTTGTAGCTTATTTAGTGCTTACAACAAGTTCTGAACAAGTGATGAGCTTAAAGAAACAGATTTGAGTGCTAAAACTAAAAAACAGCTAGTTCTAAGGGAAATTTTGAAGAGCAGACTTTATGGTGCCGGGAATAGTTTAACCCTAGCTAAACGGCAATGCATAAAGTGTATTTTTTTTTAATATAACAGTAATAAATGAGCAAACTGATTTAAACAAATTAATCAATTAACCAATAAAAAGCTAAAAACTGAGCCCCGTTCCAGCAGTCTTCGATCAGACAAGTTCTAACTGCACACTCCTGCCACTAGGGTGCAGGGGAACCTTCTCCAAAAAAGATGGCCTGGATTAGTGCTCAAGTTATACAAACAAAGCTAGATTCAGCAGGTCTGAATTTAGTCTATGCTACAGCAAACAAGGCGTACCAATTTCAGAAAAAAACAGTTCAAATAAGCAGGCACAATAAGCCTTTAACCAGAAACTCCCAGCTCAAAAGGGCAGAATCTACCCTCTCCTCCCACAAGAGTGCAGATCACATCTTCTTAATATAAAATAATTGGCCCGAAGCCAATGTGTTTAAACTAGAACTAATACACTTTTAGAATAATAGACACTAAGCCTTCAATCACCAACTCCCAACTTAGAAGGATTTAAGCTACTTGTCCTTCCACAACAGTGCAGACCACAAACCGTCTTAATGTAGAACAACTGGTCTGAAGCCCAAGTGCTTAAACCAAAGGCTTAGAATAACAGTTACAATATATATATATATATATATATATATATATATATATATATATATAGAAAATATGCATTTATATTTATATCATGGGAGATCTTCGACATCTATTAGCACCATGGTCCCCAACCACTGGGCCACAGACTGGTACTGGACTGTGGATCATTTGGTACGGGGCCGCCAGGCATGAAGTGAAATGAAAAAGTGAATGTGTGTATGTATGTGTATGAGTGCATTTATGTGTCTGTCTGCATGTGTGAGTGAATGCATGCATGAAAGCAGAATGTACATGTGTGAAAGAAGAAGAGACTGTGTATGTATGAGAGAGAGAGAGCGTGAGCAGTGATATTGATTGAGCTGTTATTTTACACTCGCTAAGCAGCACTTTTGATATTTAATGAGTGTAAAATAAAAGTCAAGGAAACCGAGAAAAGTGTGTGTGTGTTTTTGTCTGCGTGTGTGAGTGACTGCATGCATGAAAGTAGAAGAGACTGTGTGTGAGAGAGAGATCAAAAGACAGTGAGAACAATCTTGTATTTGTGAATGCGTACATGAATGCAAAAGAGACTGTGTGTGTGTGTGTGTGTGTGTGTGTGTGTGTGTGTGTGTGTGTGTGTGTGTGTGTGTGTGTGTGTGTGTGCGTGCACATGCGAGCATATGTGCATCTGTGTCAGAGAGAGAGAGAGAGAGAGAGAGACCGAGACTGTGAAGAGTGAAAGTGCTCCCTGGCAGCAGCAGCAATGAGGTTTGCATACCTCTTGACCATACCACTCACCCTCTTGCACAATAAATCTGGACACAGCCACAAATAATAGCTGCAGATTTTAAATATTGATTTTATAAACAGAAAGTAGTTATGTTATCTTAACTGTTATTATCTTGCACTTTTCTCTCTGTTATTAATTGTTATTAACTGTCATACTTTACAAGTTTGAGTTTTTCTCCTCAGGTCTCCGCTGAAAAAGGGCACCTTGCCAGTCAGACTAATCCTGTCAACAGATGTCAAATAAATAAATAAATAGATAAATAAATAAATAAATAAATAGTATACTTGCCATTAGGTTTAAGTACCTCTTGACCATACCACTCAACCTCTCACACAGTAAATCTGGACACATACCTCTCAATCTCTTAGAGCAAGAAATCTGGACAAAGCCAAAAATAATAGAGGACAAAGGCCCAAAAATAGGGACACTTTTAAGTACTGCTCTTATGAACTTAGAAAGTACATAGAAATACAGTTTTGCATTAGCATGTATTTTCTGAAGGGTATGAAGTCTACAATTCAACTCTCTGTCATCATTTTTTGTTTTCAAACCTCAGTGACCTGCCAGTGATTTGCCAGAAAACAATTTTATGAGAAACAGACCAAAAATGTGAGGCAAAAATCTGAACATTCTGTGAAAATCTGTACAGTTGAGAGGTGTGGACAAAGCCAAATAACAGGGACAGATTTTAAATATTGCTCTTATAAACTTAGAAAGTCAATAAGGTTGCCATTAGATTTACATACTTCTCGACCATAATAGATCAGTGTTGTGCTGTTAAGCAGATGTGCACTTTTTCTTTTTTGGTAATTAATGCCAATTGTCTTTTTATTGTACTTTGGAGATTTTCTCCCTGGGTCTCAGCTGAAAATGGACTTGTCGGGCATCCCCGGTAAACAAATGTAAAAACAATAAATAAATAAATATTATGCACTTTATTATGTGCGAGCGATGGGCAGTCTGTGGAAAACTGTCTCACATGAAACCAGTCCTTAGTGCAAAAAAGGTTGGAGACTGCTGTATTACATGTAGGTTTCCCAGAAGCATAGCAGCCTTGACAGAATCACACAAGCAGTATTTCCTGAAGTGGTTTAACACTGGCTCTACTGTCAGATAGTAGTTCTTTGACTCATGTTTCACCTAAATGTGTATTTTCTCTTTTCTCAAATAATGTGTAATTGTGACAATAGTATTTATCAGTAGTAGAATATTAGGCAAGGTACTCCATTCTGGAGGAAAAGGGGGCTTCTTCCCTGCAAGACAAATTTGTTTTATTGATGTTTGCCAAACTTTCCATGGGTATGCATTCAGGGAGTTTGTCTCGAGAAGTATGTTTGTTAACTCAGAAACTGGTAGATAGGCTAGGGTAAATGAAGACAGATGCACACAGGGATATTTAAAGCTTAGTGCCCTGATGTAGAGTAGCTTTGTAACTATTAGGTCTGCAAGAGAGTCCTGGGGGGATAAAGGAGTTACATATACCAGAAGGAAGAAGTTAGGCAATTCACAGGGTATCCTGAAAAGGGAGATAATCCCCTTAGAGGAGAAGCCAGCTGGATTTATTCCTGCCTATGTGGAAGCAGAAGATATTCTGGTTTATTTCTTTTGGTGGAATTGCAAAGTTAGCCACTCTGTTGCTCTAAGGTCTATGTACTGTTCATTTATTTTGCCAGCCACTATGCCAGAACCCTGTCTAAAAGGGAATACTACATCTGAATGTAAAGCAGTATTGATTTTGACTTGGACTGGAAGTTGAAAAAATAATTTATTTTGATTGCAAAAACAAAGATAGGCAGCAAGCTGTAAAATTCCAACCAGTTTATTGTTAGCGCTTTCGTTCAAATTATTTACATATACATTTTACCTTGACTCTTTAAATTTCTCAAGTTATGTTCATTGGTTTTATAATTAATTATCTCATCTTAATTGACAGTCTTATTTTAACTGAGGACTCTTGGGGTTTCTTTGTCTGAAGAAGTTCATGTATTTCCTGAACGAAAGTGCTAACAATAAACTGGTTGGAATTCTACAGCTTGCTGCCTATCTTTGTTTTTAGTTACAAGTTTATTTTTTGTTTTGTTTTTTATTTTGATTGCAGACGTAACTCTTTGGTATGCACTGCATTTTCATCTTTTCTGAACTTCATTTATTGCAAATAAACATGAGTTTCAAACTGGAAATCTTCTTCCACTGAACACCTTGATCATTTTAAACAAAACAATGTGCACACACATACACACACATATAACAAAAGAGTGTGACAATGTAGAGCAAGTCATCTGTGAAATGATACAGAGTTCCATTTTATGTGATCTTGCCACCTCAGAATCATTACTAAAATATCACTAGGTCCACATAATTTTGCCTGACCATGGCTTTGAATTCCCACTGCTAAGCATGTAAAATCAAGTCGCTATGAAGAATACAAGCAATAATGCCCATCAGGGTGGGCAGTAGCAGGGAAATAGACTGCCCATTGATTTTCTGAGACTGTATGCACCAGGTAGGGGTGTTTCTACCCTTGGAAGGGCCCACTATATCTTTGTAATGTCTGCCTTGGAGGTCATTATTGTGCTCAGATAATGGGCTATCTGTTAAATAACTTTGTACTTGTTTTATTATTAGTATATATATTTTTTACATTTTTATAGTTTGGATATAAAATAGTTAATCTGCTTTATGTTTCAAAGTTGCTATAGCACTTGTAATTGCTGCTGGAGGAAGTCATTTACATCCAAAATGTAAATTATGTATTTAATAATGTCCACGTGCACACATTTACATATATACAAATAGACACCTACAGAAAGTCACATGCATACATACATATCACATTACACACATACACACCACATCATACACACACACACAGACACACAAGCATATACACACAGGCAGCTGGAGAGACAGACAAACTCAACTACAGAGACCAGACACACTCATTAAACATACCCAGCACTTTAACTGTAATCTCTTCAGATTACATTGAAGAAATACACAAATTCAATTTATTTCTGATTAATTTTGTCAGCTATACTGCATAGCATAATAACTCTCCCCTTTCCCACACACATATGTATCCAGTTTACACACACATCGCATCACAATATTGTAACTGCTAATGCAGTTACTTGACTTACAGCTTTTTTAAATTATTATTAGTTTATTTGTTTATTTTTCCCTGCTTGCTAATCACAGCTTTCTCTGAGCCTTAGTTAGTGTAGGAAAAGGGAAAAGACAGGTGCTTTTAACTACTAACTACTCCTGAGGTTACTTGCTATAGATTATTGTAGTCATGTATTACTTATTGAATTTGCTCTCACAATTAGCCATGACTTTCTCTGAGTCTCTGTTAGTTGGGGGGAATAGAAAAAAAAAACAGGTCCTTTTAACTGCTGTTGCAGGTACTTGTGTTTTGTTTGGTTTAGTTTTTTTGTCCCTGCTGCTAACCAGGCAAGACTTGTGGTTGTCAAGGGGAAAGGTAATGGCGGCTTTCTGTGAAAACTTTACTCGCCGCACTATTTTTGATCAGATTATGTGGTCTCATTTTTCAGTGGGCTTTATCCGTTCATTAAAGCCCTAGTGTAGAACATTGAGTGTCCGGTGTGAATTGCTGATGTTCCAAGCCCATTACTTACAGTGCAATAAAAGATATTGCTTTGCTTGCATTACTACAAATCTTATAGTGTTATTTTTTGTCAGATTATGTGGTCTCATTTTTCAGTGGGCTTTATCCGTTCATTAAAGCCCTAGTGTAGAATATTTTATTTTTTTATTTTTATTTTTATTTTACATTTGTTTATCGGGAAAGTCTGACTAGAGCAAGGTCCATTTACAGTGGAGGCCCAGGGGGAAAAGCTCCATAACAGTACAAATACAACAAATGACAAAACAATTCTGTACAGAGGCATATATGCAATCAGAGCTCAATCAGAGTACTACAGATCTTACAGTGAGCCACAATCTGAGCAGCGGGGGGGGGGGGGATGAGAATGAGACTGTATTACTCAAAAGGCATCTGAAATCTGTTTTAATATAAGTTCTTCCTATGTTTTATTACAATAAATGTAGTCTCTAATATACTTAAGTTGTGAGAAGAGTTATAAAATGTATTCATTATAATGTACTTCTCCTGTTTAAACTAATATGTTTCAGAAGATCTACTTTGTTTAAATGAAAGTACGTTTAAACGAATCCAACTTCCCCGTGCTGATTCCACCGACACCACTTCATAACGAACACACGGTCTGCAGAATTCCTTTCCCTGTGAAAGGAACCACTTGGTCACTATAGTGAACTGCTCCCGCTCTTCCGTTTAGTGCGATCTCACAGTTGGTATATTTAAGTAGGGGGGTGTGGGGGGTGCAGCTCTCCACTTTGGTGGACTTAGCTTTGCTCCATTTTGCTTCATTCCCATGGTGGACAAGTGGATCCTTTCACAGGGAAAGGAATTTGGCAGTCCATGTGTTTGTTATGAAGAGGTTTTGGTGGAATCAGCTTGGGTAATTTGGATTCGTTTAAGCGTACTTCCGTTTAAACAAAGTAGATCCATTTCATCACAATTTATTTATCCTTCTCAGATATTTCTGTGGAAAAATACTGAATAATTCAGTTTTGTACCGTTCTTTACTGACTTATTTCTTTCCCATTGTTTGTTATCAGATGTGATTCTAGTTCTGTTTTTTTTTAAGTTGCCAAGTTTCCGAGTGCATGAGTATGCTGTGACAAAGGGAAAACAGCTATCTCTCCCATGTGCTTGTGAATGTATCTGTGTGTGTCCGCCTTGTGCCAGAATTACAGGCAGCAGTTAAACTAGTTGTGCATATTTGAAGGAGGATATATTTTCAGAGAAACTAGTCTTGGATATAGGTAAACCATGGGATATTAAAACTTCCAATTTTCAAAGGTTTTGCAGCAATCTGAAACAGTGTTAGATGTTTTTTTTTCTATCTGCCTACTGCTAAGTTTAAAAGTTTGAGCCACTGTCAGCAAAAATGTGTGTAAAATAATTGTAAATTTGAAAAATTTGTAAATTTTATTTACAAATATATACATATTAGATGATGAGCAAGATTAAGGTAGGTCACGATATTTAAGGCTGAAGACAGTACCATACCTTACATGAGACTCAAGAAGTATTTGATTGTATTAGTTTTGGAGGTAGCCCTGCTTTTTTAAATGCATATTGGTATGGAGGCTCCATGGCAGTCAAACCTCAACTACAGCTAACTGCTTGGACGAATACACATTTCACCAAAGTACTACATCAAACTAATGGAATGATACAACTATTCAAAGACGTTTCTCAGCACATGCATTTCTTTTCAACAAAGATGTGATAGTGCTTTAAGACAAACTTTACGAAATTTTTTAATATATTGATGAAGTATACCTCATCCACCACCTTTAGAAATGCTGGCAGTATTATTCTCTAATGAGTTCTGCTTTTACACTTCCATCTGATATATATATATATATATATATATATATATATATATATATATATATATATATATACAGTACAAATATGTGTGTGTGTAAAATACATAACCCAGTCATGTTGCAGTGTGCATTATACAACAATATGACATTCCCAGTGTCACAGCAAAAACTATTACTCACCTCAGATTGCAGCTGATACAGATGCTCGTTAGCTTCGTGAAGTTCGCATTCTACTATACTTCTGCCTCTTTCTGTCTCCTCCAGTGTAACTCTCAGCTCTTCCATTTCATTTTGTATTAGAGTGGTTCTGCGTTCAATCAGGATTAGCTGCTCTCTCAGATCCTCTTGTCCTTTGAGGGCTTCATTTCGGTTAAGCTGGGACTCCTGAAAGACATCATGGCACATTTGTTTTGCACATTTTCTTCAAATGCTATTTGCCCCAGAAAAAGCCACAATACTTGGTATTAAATATGCACGTAAAGTTTTACCTCATAAAGATCCTCCATGTTTTGAAGCCGTTTCAGTAATTCTTCCGCATAGCTATTTGCGTGACTCAATCGCAATTCCATTTCATTTAGGTCACTTGCCATTTTCTTTTGTATACGCAAAGCCTCAAGTTTACTTCTAATTTCAATATCAATTTTGATTTGCAATTGTTCTACAATTCTCAGATGATTCAACCTAAATCTCTCAAATTCTTCTTCTTTCACAGATATCTTTCGATCAACTTCAGATTTTACCCTGCTGAGCTCACGCTGAACTTGGAACATTCTGGACTCTTCTTGCACAAGGGAAGACTTAAAAATGCAACATTACTTAATAGTAGAAAAACAACTGTTTAAATATATCAAATAAAAAGCAGTGATTTAGATGGATTAAGATGTGGTCCATAAACACCTGATTAAAGAATACAAGTTACATCCACATTTTATTTTAGAACTACCAAAGTACTTGGTATCTTTAACACTATGTCTCTTAAAAATAGAATGAACTTGTATGAAGGCATGTCTTACAACCATAATTACAACAAGCAGTGTTTTATATAAAAGAAATAGAAGGTATCATCAACACGTGAATAAAATAAGTGACTTAATACAGAACATTATCAGGTACCTGTAGTTTCCAGTAGTCAGTAAAATGGCTTGCAAACTACTGACATACTAACTTTTTCAGCCTCATATAGGAGAAAAGCAATACAGTACTACAGTGTGATAACTGATTCAAAAGTTACTCCTCATTGAGATGTCTTTCTAAAATATACACTGATATGAATGTATATGCATGCATACAAGCTCTTGCACTAAGCGTGTATGTAGAGACACACACCAACACACACACACACACACACACACACACACACACACACACACACACACACACACACACACATACATACACACACACAAACACGTGTTCACACAAGTAAACATATGCATGCAAAGAAACACATCCACACATGCATACACACAGAGATACATGCACAAACAGCATATTACATCAGTACTGCACAGATGCACTCACATATATATGCAGTACTATATATGCACATTCTTGCAGTATGATGTACATACACAACACTTTCTGACACTGCTTTATGCAACGGTGTAACCCTCCTCCTTGCACACACATATTAGCAGGTACACACAGACAGACAGACAGACACACACACACACACACACACACACACACACACACACACACACACACACACACACACACACACACACACACATACATACACAGCATACTATAGCAGTACAGAAACACTCATTACATACATATATGCAGTAACATGCATACACATTCTTACAGTATGATATCTATAAACAAGCACTCCAACACACTGTTTAATGCAAGGGAGACCCTCCTCCCTACACATACACAGATGGACAGATACATATAACAGATACACACATTTGCATGTACTCACATGCACACACACACACACACACACACACACACACACACACACACACACACACACATACACACACACATACACACACACACACACACACACACACACACACACACACACTTACATGTACCATTCATACAAATACTTAACACATATGCAGAAATACATACACACATATGCATGCACCATGCATATAAACACATACACACAAGCACATTTGCATACATACACACACACACACACACACACACACACACACACACACACAACTGAAATGTGAAAGTCATCATATGTACAGAAAATGTATTTAATTCACAACACTCTAATCCTTCTTTAAGCATTAGTTAAATGAACGTTAGCCAGACCAGCCTTTAGAGTAGAAGTCTGAATGACTTGGCTATCTATTACTTGCCATCATTTAACAGCAAACATCTCTAACTTACAGTGACAATGTGCTTTAGTTCAATATTTTATATTAAAGTGGCTATGCTTCACAGAAACTAAGTATTACACTGTGCAACAGAGCTAACTGGAATTCCATCAATAATTGATATTATTAATTCATCCTCCATTACTCACTTTATCCATTTCAGGGTCATAGGGAACTGAATCATTTCCTGGGACTCATTGAGCACAAAGAAAAGAAGCTAATCCTGAATGGGATGACCGCAAATAACAGATCACATGCACATTTGCACATATGCACACAAGCACATACACACACACGCGCACACGTATGCACACACACACACACACACACACACACACACACACACACACACATTTATGATTAATTTGGAAGATTCTCAACTCATCTACAAGATATTGTTGGGATATGAAAGGAAACCAGAACACCCACAAAAATAGATATAGACAATAGGAGGTCATTTCACACAAAAGCCAGTACCCAAACCAGAGAATGTATTAATAACAGTATTATATCAATTGCAAAGTTCATTACCTCAGCTTCTTCTAATGCTGTATGGATTTCAACATTCTCCAGATGAGTATGTTTTTGTTGTATCTCTAATTCACTGACTCTTTTTCCCCGTTCACCAATCTGTTGTGTGAGATCCAATATCTCCTCTGTGAATAAAAATTTGAGATGTTACTGCAAGTCAAAACAGAGCTGTTAAATCAAGGGTGCTTTGTAGGCAGAAAAAATACTTACCGTGCAGCGTTTTGTTTTCTCTCTTCAGAGTTTCTAATTGGTCCACTGTTTCTGTGTAAGTGTTTTTCATTCTAGACAGTTCAGTACTGAGTGAGTGGGACTCTTTAAATGACCTTTCCAGTTCATTCACTTTATTTTCATATTTACGCTTCCAATCTGATAAAAACTACAAAACAGCCAATAATTAAAGCATACCATAAGCAAAGTAGTTATGCCATTTAAAGTAAGGTTTATTTTAACAATACCTTATCGAACTCTCGCTGTTTATTTTCAAAAGAGATACAAGCTGCATTAGATCGTTCCACTTCAAGCATCAAATCCTCATTTTCATTCCGAAGTTTCTTGTTGGCTTTTTCAAGTAATGCATACTTGGAAGTTAATGTCATAATCTGATCTTCAGACTCATTCAGCTTCAATGTCAGCTTTCTCCTACAATCGCATATATGAAAACATACACCATAAGACACAATTAATAGACTATGCAAAAGACTGAATCAGAATGTTTGAACTATACCTCGCTTCTTCTTGTTCTTCTGTACGTTGAACGACATCAGTTTCATATTTAGTTTTCCACTTATCAACATCGATGTTAGCCTTAGACAGTAATCTCTGAAATTCAGTTTTAGCTGCCTGTTCTTCTTCTAAATGCCCTTGAGTCAGGCTGCAGTCATGGCGGGCTGATTGCAGTGCATGGGCCAGTGTACCTTTAGCCTGTTAAACAACAGTAAATACTTATTAAATGCATAGTATTTCATAGATCCTATTGCTTTAGTCACTTTCATAAAAATATATACATCCATCTATCCACAACCCCTTTCTCCCATTTTTTCACATGGAGTTGGGGTGTCACTTCAACAGTGACAATAAATTCAAAATAGGACTTAACAGAAGTTGCATTAACACTTCTGCAACATATGAGGTATTTAAACAAAATATGCTTTTTAGAAAAGCACTTAGCACTGTGACATTAAGTTTATTAGAACCAAGATGGTGAACCTGACACATAATTTATTTTCAGTTATAGCCTTACATTTATAAAACAAGCTCTACCAGTTAAATTAGCAATGCCTAATGCAATGAAATAATAAATTAACAATCCCGAACATCAAACATTATGAGCTTATCATGCTAAATGATTTACAATCACTGTTTGATAATATTTCTTCCGATATGATATTCATTAAAATCATCTGCTTGGCAGATTTTTAATCACAAGTCCAAGTCAGCAAAATGTTTTCAACAATTCTGATTAACTACAGCTTTAATCATGCCTGGCCTTAATAACATGTAGCAGAAGGTGTTCTAAGTCATCTTCCCTTTATGCGACATTATTAATCTAAGGTGTGAGAAATATTGTAAGTGCACTGAATGCCTGTTTTTTGGGGATGTCTTGGTTAAATAAGTCTTATCCTCATTTATACTGCAAATCCTGTTACTATCATCAGTTGTAACAGAACAATATTGTCTCTGTGATTCTCTCTAAACCATATGCAATATGCAGAGATACAAAATACGTTTTCTACCTCTGTCCTAACATTCTCAGTCTTTCTTAAGGCCCTTAGGACAAGCCAAATGCCAATATCCTGCAATCACTGCCATTCCATCCCCAGAGTATAGACCAAGCTTTATTACTCAGTGACAGAAATACATTTTTTTTACCTCACTCTGCTACCTTCCCCACAGTAGCTAGGCAACTTATTAAATTAACAAAAAAAATGTCTCAAAGGATGACATGGAGGTACAAGTATCAGGCTTTAATTGGTGCAATAAATATATATAACAAGCTATTTTATAAAGTTGTTTTCCAGTCAGATTAAAAAACAGAGAATTACATGACAGCTATTTAAATAACCTGACAAATCACATGACGTGAACTTTTGGGGATCAACAGTCAGTTTATACTGTTGCATTTATTTATTTATTAATTAGATTTATTTTTAAAGGATTATAAATTAAACCAACTCCAGCTTCTAAAGCTGTCAGATGAGCTAAACATGCACTTGACTTAATTTCTAGAATGATTACTGCAATAAGGCACTTCCAAATATTATTAAATGTCGTAGGTTTTCTTAAATGTTTTTGTGAATATTGTTAAGTTAAGTTGAAAACACATAATCAGGAACCAGTGACAATAGCTGAACTCTGAAAACCTGGGCTGTAGTGAAAGCCATTCCAACCATTCTGGTTATTAGGAATGTAAATTTCAACAGGACAGTAAAAGTAAGAAACATCAAATTGCTAGCATACCTCCTCTGAACCTAATCCTAAAGTCAAATGTTTAAGCTTAGTTATGAATTAAAAACTCAACTAACCAGCAACCTTTGGGCTGTTTTCAAATCATAGGCCCCTTGCACACATTTTTAGAACCATGCAAAAGTCCTTTGCTTCACCTTCCTGATTGTATTAAATTATATCCCTTGTATAATACAGCACAACATGTTAGAATGTCTTTTAAATTTATAGTTTGGAACATTTTTCCACTATGCAATGAAACAAAACATGTGAACCAATAATGACAAAACTGCCCAATTCAGAATATTTCAACCATAAAAGGCCACTCAAACTACTGTCATTACAGTCCACCAATATGAGTCAATATACACAATCTTTGCAGACGTAAAGGTCATCTGAATAATTCCACATTAAAGAGATCTGTAACTAATGAAAAGGTTGCTGCTAGCAAACAAATTTATATTTCAGTGTTTCATCTACAAATTCAATGCCTGCTACCCTTGAAGAATAAACTGCCTATGTTACATTAAAAAAAAATAGTAAGCTAGTAATATTGCAATAGGCCAGGGAATGGATGGCAAACTAAAAACAGGTTCATAGTTACTAGGCATCTTATCCATAGGAGGACATACTCAGGACTGCAGTACCCACCTCCTTAAAATACAACACTGTATTAGCAATCCATTAACATGCTGTGGGAGTAGAACCCACAGCCTTCTGCATCAAAACACACATATGCTATCTGTTGTGCTACTAACACTACTTTAAAAATTCTATACCACAGTAGTGATACCATTAGCTAAACAAAACAGTTGCGCATTGTAAACCGACAGTATGAGCAGCAGTACCTTTCTCTTCCCTTGAAGCTCACAATTCCTTGAAATGAACTTGAAACTAAATTCCTTGAAAAATGCATCTGAAACTCAGTTCCTTGAAAAATGCAGCTTGGTAGATGGGGTAGGATTCATGTTCTTGTTTCCTGTAGTTAACGTTCAGGGTTTGAGCCTAAGCAAATTACTAACCACCTACTAACCCTAACTAGGGCATTTCACTTGCACATACACCTTAACCTTTTAGTGCAAGAAATCTGGACAAAGCCTATAATAAAAAATGACAGATTATAAATATTGCTCTCATGAACTTAGAAAAATGCTAAAATAACAGGATTTGTGTTAGTATCCATTTTTCTAAAGGATATGATGTCTAAAACTCAAATGTCTGTCATTATTTAGCAACCTCAATCCTTTTTATGAAGAACACACAAAAGTATGGGGTAAAAATCTGGACATTCTGCAAAAACCTTGACATTTGAGGGATATGCTACCTACCTCTTACACACACACACACACACACACACACACACACACACACACACACACACACACACACACACACACACACGCCTCCTTCCCTCCCTCTTACACACACAAACCCCTACCTCCCTCTTACACACACAAACACACACACCTACCTCCCTCCCTCTGTCTTAAACACACACACACACACAAACACCCCTACCTCCCTCTCACACAAATACACCATACCTCAAAAACTCTTAGCGCAAGAAATCTGGACAAAGTCTGTCATAATGGGGGACAAAGGTCCCAAAACTATGGACATATTTTAAATATTGGTCTTATAAACTTAGAAAGCTGATAGAACAACAAGTTTTGTATTAATATTAATTTTCTGAACTTAGGATATGAAGACTAAAGCTCAAATCTCTGCTATTATTTTCTGACTTCAGTCCTCAATGATTTGCCAAGTATTTACCAGAAAAACACAATTTTATGAGAAATTGACCAAAAAATAGAAGGCAAAAATCTGGACAATCTGCAAAAATCTGCTTAGGATTTATTCAAGCCTTGCTTGACAAAAATAAATAAATAAATACCTTCAGGGTCTTCGAACACTGTGTTCTGTTCTTGCCCCTGAATTGCTGGAACAAGATCTTCAGGATTAGCTCTGCAGTACTGGCTTTGCTATGCTAGGGAGAGGCACAGGTCTCTGCGACCAGCTTAATTCCACCACTGTAACATATAGGGACCAGAGCAGTTTGTTTAAATTTCCCTCCCAAGTTCTAACTGCCTGGGGGAAAACACAGGGCAAGGAAGTAGCTGCTCAGCTTCAGCCATAAACATGGAAGTTATTAGGTCTTCTTCCTCTTTTTAACTAAGGGCAAGCAGCTGTTTAGCCACGAACACAGAAATTAAGTTGCTCAGCTGCAAAAATGAAAGTCTTTTTTATTTACTACAGCGAGGTCGGATGCTGTAGAAGTGGATGCATGGAGGCCTAGAAATTATCATATGGACTCCCAGGGGTCCACAGACCACAGTTTTGGAATCACTTGTGTTTAGTCTAGCCTGCTGCCTTTGAAAGTGTTAGTGTGAGTGTTGAATTAAGTGATAATTCTGTCAATAATACCTACTGTTTGAACATAGCATGGGAGGTTGTTCCCTTTAAAAGACAGCAGCTCACATATTTATCTTGTATGCTGATGTTCTTGAACACAGAATTAATTCATACTTCCAGTAACAGCAGCAATTACAAATTGCAGTGTTAGTACATTTATTTTTAGCACAGTTATCTAATTTTGATGCGATGGAGGGCGCCCTTTGTAGCACCTGGTGGTGAGTTTTGTTTGTATTTGTGTAACAGCAGTTATACACTGCAGTACATTTATTTACTTATTTATTTATTTAGTTAGTTATTAATTAATTCATTCATTCAATCATTCATTCATTCATTCATTTATTTATTGTTGTAGCACTTTCAAGTAATTATGTTTTGGTGGAAACAAGGTGGTGTGTGGTAGCAGTTGGTGGGTTTCTAATACTTATGTGATTATATATTTGTACAATGGCAGTTATTTAACAAAGTACAGAAAATATGGCAGTATGCATTTTTTTATTTTCAGCAGTTTTAAGTCATTTTGCTGTGGTAGAATGAAGCCGTATCACTACAGTTAACCCACTCATTACACATACAGTTATCATATATTTGTGCAATGGCAGTGTTATTTTGTATACAAATGTTAAAATTTTGCCCATCACTTTTAACTTAATTGTGTTTCAGCAGCTGGTGAATTTTGTAATACATATTATGTATTATGGTGATCTGTAATTTTATAACAAAGCTTGGTAAGGCACATAGCCTTGCTCTAATCTCTGTGTAAAAAAATGCCCAGGCATCAATCAACCTATGTCAATCACAATTAACCCTACCCAAAGATGCATAAAAGACATCAGGGGAAATATACCCATAAATCTTTGAATGGTGGGTATTTTCCCACTCATACATGGCAAGTCCACCACATCTATATTCCCCTATCTTAAAAAAAAATTGGGGCATCTCCTGGACTGACCCTGTTGACTTCCCCAAAACTGATATCATACTCTTGCAGAACTGAATGAGAAATCAAAGTGTGAAGACAGTATGGAATTTGCAATTGCTGACCTTCTAGTATATGACTCAGAGTGGCTGGAATAAGAAACTGACATGGCAGAATTGTTCCAGATGATTAGCAGCATTGTTCCAGATGATTATTACTATTATTAGTGGAGAGGCCGGGACATGATCTTTTTTTTACATTTTTACATGAGGTTCTGTATGTCATAAGATGGCACATTCAGAGAACGTTGTCTTTACTTCAGGATGCTTTCAACTGCTTCCTTCTGTAAACAGATATGCTCATCAGTTGTGCAAGACATTATTTCTATAAAAATGTTTAACATGAACTGATTCAAGTCAGCTATTTAATCGGTGATGTTTCTGTAACAGATCAGTCACACTGGATGTAAGGTTGAGGGTTTCACGTTGTGTTTTTGTATCTGTTAACAAAGGTCCTTCATGTTGTACTTGAGGGGCAATGTGCGAGCATTGTGACACACAGGGTGTGTATGTCCCTTGATGTGTACACCCATCCATTCATGACCCCTTTTCCCAT